>NW_027612016.1:0-12500 GCF_964261635.1 Lissotriton helveticus
AGTAATCCTGCTCAGTACGAGAGGAACCGCAGGTTCAGACATTTGGTGTATGTGCTTGGCTGAGGAGCCAATGGGGCGAAGCTACCATCTGTGGGATTATGACTGAACGCCTCTAAGTCAGAATCCCCCCTAAACCGTAACGATACCGCAGTGCCGTGGAGCCTCGGTTGGCCTGGGATAGCCGGCCTCTCTCGGGGGGCCGGTGCGTAGAGCCGCTCGCTTGGGGACCGGAGCGCGGACGGAAGGGGGCCGCCTCCATCGCCCTTAGTGCACCGCATGTTCGTGGGGCACCCGGTGCTAAATCATTCGTAGACGACCTGATTCTGGGTCAGGGTTTCGTAAGTAGCAGAGCAGCTACCTCGCTGCGATCTATTGAAAGTCATCCTCTGAGCCAAGCTTTTGTCTCTCCCTCCGGGGCCGCGTGGGCGCCCGCGCACGCCCTCCTCCACCACACCCAGGGGTGGGTCCCTCTGCCGCCCGGCCGGCGGGAGGGATGCGGAGGGGGTAGTGCGGGCCTGCGGGAGGCTGCCTCCACCACGTGCCCTTGCGGCACGGGGGCCTCCCCCTCCCGTCCCTGCCCCACCGGGGAGCGGGGATGGGGGCCACATTCCATCTGCAGGTCGGCAGGGCGACCAGATGGCTCGGGCCGGCCGGGCAGCTCCCCTTCTCCGCTGCTGCTCCCGGGCAAGCCAAAACGGGGAGGCGAGCAGCGGCAGTCCCCGGGGAAGGAGCATCCCAAACGGCTGCCTCGGAGCGCCCCGACCACCCTCGCTGGCTGGAACAGCGAGGGCGACTGGGTACGGCACCCTCCGGGGCCGTCCGGGCGCTGGGTTGCCCCGGGGCATCTGGTCGCCTGGCTGCGCGACCAGATGGCCCTGTGGGCCGGGCGACCAGATGGCCCTGCGGGCCGGGCGACCAGATGGCCCTGCGGTCCGGGTGACCAGATGGCCCTGCGGGCTGGCGGCCGGGCTAACTCCAACTTTTGTCCTTCCCCAAAGTTCTGTAAGCCCCCACTACGTGGGGGCTTAATAGTCGAGGAAAATGGGCTCCCCGGGCAGGCTGTCGGGGAGTGGACGTGGCCTGGGCTTAACCCTCCTTGGGCCCGGGTGCTGGGGACGGGGCTCCACCGGGGCCCGGGGAGGCTCTCCCCAGCCTGGCTAGGGTTCGGAAGGTGGGACCGGACCCGGGGCTTGAACTCCATCTGGCCAGGCCCCGAGGGTGCTGGAGCCCCCTGTCCCGCAGGCCACCAGTGGGTCCGTGCGCTGGGGACGGGGCTCCACCGGTTCCCGGGGAGGCTCTCCCCAGCCTGGCTAGGGTTCGGAAGGTGGGACCGGACCCGGGGCTTGAATTCCATCTGGCCAGGCCCCGAGGGTGCTGGAGCCCCCTGTCCCGCAGGCCACCAGTGGGTCCGTGCGCTGGGGACGGGGCTCCACCGGTTCCCGGGGAGGCTCTCCCCAGCCTGGCTAGGGTTCGGAAGGTGGGACCGGACCCGGGGCTTGAACTCCATCTGGCCAGGCCCCGAGGGTGCTGGTACCCCTCCGTCCAGCAATCCGTCCGGGGGTCCGGGGCGCCCGGGACGGAGGGTCCACCGGGGGCCCAGGGGAGGCTCTCCCCGGCCCGGCATAGGGTTTGGAAAGCCGGGACTGGGGCCGGGGACCGGGCCCGGGGCTTGAGCCCCGTCCGGCAGGGCCCAGTGGTGCGGGAATCCCCCCTCCGTCCTGCAAGCCGGCCGGGGGTCGGAGGTACCCGGGACGGAGGGTCCATCAGGGCCCGGGGAGGCCTGAAGCCCCGGAGCCCTGCAGCCCCAGAGACCTGCAGCTCTGCAGCCCCCGGAACCCTGCAGCCCCAGAGCCCTGCAGCTCCGGGGCAGGCAGATTGGCGTCCTTTTGGTCCCGGCCATCTGGTCGCCCTGGAAGTCATGATGAGGTGCCATTCGCCTTCCGGATCCCAGCGAGGGCTCCAGGAGGTCGGGTACTTTCGCGCCTTGGGTCCCCTCTGTCACCTTGTGTGCACAGATTGCAAGAAAGTCAGGTAATTTCCCTCCGGATTACTAGGGGGCAGGGTATGCCCGGACACCCCTCCAAGGCTGGTGGTTCTCTGCTAGGGGGACCAGATGGGCTATGCCTGGGTAACACCTCCCTAGGCCACCCGGGGCTTCCTTCCTCCAGGCCAACGGCTTGTCAAATTGCCCAGGACGGGCTCCATGGCTCTTGGGCAGTCGTCCCCCGGGTCTCCAGGCCGATGGCATGTCAAAGTGCCCAGGACGGGCTCCATGCGTCCCGGGCAGTCGTCCCCCGGATCTCCAGGCCGACGGCATGTCAAAGTGCCCAGGACGGGCTCCATGCGTCCCGGGCAGTCGTCCCCCGGGTCTCCAGGCCGACGGCATGTCAAAGTGCCCAGGACGGGCTCCATGCGTCCCGGGCAGTCGTCCCACGGGTCTCCGGGCCGACGGCATGTCAAAGTGCCCAGGACGGGCTCCATGCGTCCCGGGCATTCCTCCCCCCGGGCATCCGCCGCTCCCTTCCCTGGGCCGACGGCAGGTCAGATTGCCCAGGACGGGCTCCATGGGTCCCGGGCAGTCCTTCCCTGGGTGTCCGGCGCTCCCTTCTCCGGGCCGACGGCATGTCAAAGTGCCCAGGACGGGCTCCATGCGTCCCGGGCAGTCGTCCCCCGGGTCTCCAGGCCGACGGCATGTCAAAGTGCCCAGGACGGGCTCCATGCGTCCCGGGCAGTCGTCCCCCGGGTCTCCAGGCCGACGGCATGTCAAAATGTCCAGGACGGGCTCCATGCGTCCCAGGCAGTCGTCCCCCGGGTCTCCAGGCCGACGGCATGTCAAAGTGCCCAGGACGGGCTCCATGCGTCCCGGGCAGTCGTCCCCCGGGTCTCCAGGCCGACGGCATGTCAAAATGTCCAGGACGGGCTCCATGCGTCCCAGGCAGTCGTCCCCCGGGTCTCCAGGCCGACGGCATGTCAAAGTGCCCAGGACGGGCTCCATGCGTCCCGGGCAGTCGTCGTCCCGGGCGTCCGGGCCTGGGAGCTCCGGTGGTCCTCACCGTGCCTGAGGCCCAGCCGGGGTCCCCGAGCCCTGCCCGGCGTGGGCAGGCAGCAGCCCTACCACGAAGGCTCGGGGTGGGAAGCAGGGAGTCCTTTCGTTCCCGGCCACCTGGTTGCACCTTTCCCCTCGGCCATCTGGTCGCACGCAATGCTATCCAAAAGGGCGACCAGATGGCCAAACCTCCCTGGAAGTCCCTATGAGGTGCCATTTGCCTCCCCGATCCCAGCGAGGGCTCCAGGAGGTCGGGTACTTTTACGCCTTGGGTCCCCTCTGTCAACTCGTGTGCACAGATTACAAGAAAGGGGGGTAATTTTCCTCCGGATTACTAGGGGTAAGGGTATGCCCGGACACCCCTGGAAGGCTGGTGGTTCTCTGCCAGGGGGACCAGATGGGCTATGCCTGGGTAACAACACCCGGGGCTTCCCTCCTCCAGGCCAACGGCATGTCAAAGTGCCCAGGACGGGCTCCATGCGTCCCGGGCAGTCGTCCCCCGGGTCTCCAGGCCAACGGCATGAGCGAGTGCCCAGGTCGGGCTCCATGCGCCCCGGGCAGTCGTCCCCCGGGTCTCCAGGCCAACGGCATGAGCGAGTGCCCAGGTCGGGCTCCATGCTTCCCGGGCAGTCGTCCCCCGGGTCTCAAGGCCGATGGCATGTCAAAGTGCCCAGGATGGGCTCCATGCGTCCCGGGCATTCCTCCCCCCGGGCGTCCGTCGCTCCCTTCTCCGGGCCGACGGCAGGTCAGATTGCCCAGGACGGGCTCCATGGGTCCCGGGCATTCCTCCGCTGGGTGTCCGGCTCTCCCTTCCCCGGGCCAACGGCTTGTCAGAGTGCCCAGGATGGGCTCCACGGGCCCCGGACGTCCGGGGCTCCCTTCCCCGGGCCAACGGCATGCCAGAATGCCCAGGACGGGCTCCACGAGTCCCGGGCGTCCGGGGCTCCCTTCCCTGGGACAACGGCTTGTCAGAGTGCCCAGGACGGGCTCCACGGGTCCCGGGCATCTTGGGCTCCCTTCCCCGGGCCAACGGCATGCCAGAGTGCCCAGGACGGGCTCCACGAGTCCCCGGCGTCCGGGGCTCCCTTCCCCGGGACAACGGCTTGTCAGAGTGCCCAGGACGGGCTCCACGGGTCCCGGGCATCTGGGGCTCCCTTCCCCGTGCCAACGGCATGCCAGAGTGCCCAGGACGGGCTCCACGAGTCCCCGGCGTCCGGGGCTCCCTTCCCCGGGACACCGGCTTGTCAGAGTGCCCATGACGGGCTCCACGGGTCCCGGGTATCTGGGACTCCCTTCCCTGGGCCAACGGCATGCCGGAGTTCCCAGGACAGGCTCCACGGGTCCCGGGCGTCCGGGGCTCCCTTCCCCGGTCCGACGGCTTGTCAGAGTGCCCAGGACGGGCTCCACGGCTCCCGGGCGTCCGGGGTTCCCTTCCCCGGGTCAGCAGAAAGTCAGAGTGCCCAGGACGAGTTCCACGGGTCCCGGGCAGTCCTCCCCCGGGCGTCCGGGGCTCCCTTCCCCGGGCCGTCGGCAGGTCAGAGTGCCCAGGACGGGCTCCATGGGTCCCGGGCAGTCCTCCCCCCGGGCGTCCGGGGCTCCCTTCCCCGGGCAGACGGCAGGTCAGAGTGCCCAGGACGGGCTCCACGGGTCCCGGGCAGTCCTCCCCCCGGGCGTCCGGCGCTCCCTTCTCCAGGCCGATGGCAGGTCAGAGTGACCAGGACGGGCTCCACGGGTCCCGGGCAGTCCTCTCCCGGGCGTACGTGGTTGTCCGACAGATTCGGGCAGATGTGCTTTTACGAACCGGATCGGAATCGGCCCAAATAATAATAATAATAATAATAATCCACATTTGTAAGGCGCACAATCACCCGTAAGGGTCTCTAGGCGCTAGGGGCCGTTGGGAAGATTAAGCAAGCTATTGCCCAGAGTCAAATGGTGCTGGGCTAATCTGCGGCCGGTGCCGGGGATCGAACCCTGATCTCTGGGATGCTCGAGGGTTACTACGCGCTCTACAAAAACCTTAAATAAAAAAATCTCCAGATTCCGGAGTCAGCCGCCCTAGCCGCGGCGCCAGCTATTTCCCAGAGTCACCTGGTGCTGGGCTAATCTGCCGCCGGTGCCGGGGATCGAACCGTGATCTCCAGATTCCGGAGTCAGCCTCCCTAGCCGCGGCGCCAGCTATTTCCCAGAGTCACGTGGTGCTGGGCTAATCTGCGGCCGGTGCCGGGGATCGAACCCTGATCTCTGGGATGCTCGAGGGTTACTACGCGCTCTACAAAAACCTTAAATAAAAAAATCTCCAGATTCCGGAGTCAGCCGCCCTAGCCGCGGCGCCAGCTATTTCCCAGAGTCACCTGGTGCTGGGCTAATCTGCCGCCGGTGCCGGGGATCGAACCGTGATCCCCAGATGGGGATATCCCAAAAATCTGGCATGGATACGGCCCGCCAGGACTGGTTTGGGCACCCCTGATAAGAGGCAGTCAACGCGAAATCTGCTGGGTTCGATTCCGATCCGTGTCAGAAGGACCGTAGGGCTTGGGAGTCCGTACAACAGGGGTGCCCAAACCTGTCCTGGCGGGCCGTATCCATGCCAGATTTTTGGGATATCCCCATCTGGTGATCACGGTTCGATCCCCGGCGCCGGCGGCAGATCAGAGTGCCCAGGACGGGGTCCATGTGACCCGGGCAGTCCTATCCCCTGGGTGTACGTGGTTGTCCGACATGTCGGTCGTATTTGCTTTTACGTACCGGATCGGAATCGGCCCCCATAAAATCGTACGTAAAGTATATAGCAAATCAACCTGAAATCTGCTGGGTCAGAAAGGGCTCGATTCCGATCCGTGTCGGAAGGTTAGGAGTCCGTACGAATTTGTCGGGACGGCATGGCAGAGTGCCCGGGATGGGCTCCATGGCTCTTGGGCAGTCGTCCCCCGGGCGTCCGGGGCTCCATCCAGGCCGACGGCATGGCAGAGTGCCCGGGACGGGCTCCATGCGTCCCGGGCATTCGTCCCCCGGGCGTCCGGGGCTCCATCCAGGCCGGCGGCAAGGCAGTGTGCCCGGGTCGGGCTCCATGCGTCCCGGGCATTCGTCCCCCGGGCGCCTGAAACTGCTGGGTCAGAGAGGGCTCGATTCCGATCCGTGTCGTAAGGTTAGGAGTCCGTACGAATTTGTCAGGACGGCATGGCAGAGTGCCCGGGACGGGCTCCATGCGTCCCGGGCATTCGTCCCCCGGGCGTCCGGGGCTACATCCAGGCTGACGGTATGGCAGAGTGCCCGGGTCGGGCTCCATGGTTTTCACGGTGGTCCTCCCCTGGGTGTCAGGGGGCTCCTGGCCGACGGCATGGAAAAGTACCCAGGACGGGCTCCATGCGTCCCGGGCATTTGTCCCCCGGGCGTCCGGGGCTCCATCCAGGCCGACGGCATGGCAGAGTGCCCGGGTCGGGCTCCATGGTTTCCAGGGTGGTCCTCCCCAGGGTGTCGGGGCTTCGAAAGTGCCCAGGACGGGCTCCATGCGTCCCGGGCATTTGTCCCCCGGGCGTCCGGGGCTCCATCCAGGCCGACGGCATGGCAGAGTGCCCGGGTCGGGCTCCATGGCTTTCACGGTGGTCCTCCCCTGGGTGTCTGGGGGCTCCAGGCCGAAGGCATGGAAAAGTGCCCAGGACGGGCTCCATGCGTCCCGGGCACGGGCACGGGGACGGGGACAGGGTCGGGAGAGTCCAGGCGGCTTCACTTCCGTGTCCAGCCATCTGATCGCCCAGATTCCCTCGGCCATCTGCTCGCCCGGATCCCCTCGGGCATCTGGTCGCCCGCAACGCTTTCCTGAGGGGCGACCAGATAGCCGAACTTCCCTGGAAGTCCCGATGAGGTGCCATTCGCCGCCCGGATCCCAGCGAGGGCTCCAGGAGGTTGGGTACATTCGCGCCTTGGGTCCCCTCTGTCACCTCGCGTGCACAGATTACAAGAAAAGGGGGTCATTTTCCTCCGGATTACTAGGGAGAAGGGTACGCCCGGACACCCCTCCGAGGCTGGTGGTTCTCTGCCATGGGGACCAGATGGGCTATGCCTGGGCAACACCTCCCTAGGCCACCCGGGGCTTCCTTCCTCCAGGCCAACTGCATGTCAAATTGCCCAGGACGGGCTCCATGGCTCCTGGGCAGTCGTCCCCCGGGCGTCCGGGGCTCCTTCCAGGCTGACGGCATTGAAAAGTGCCCAGGACGGGCTCCATGCGTCCCGGGCATTCGTCCCCCGGGCGTCCGGGGCTCCATCCAGGCCGACGGCATGGCAGAGTGCCCGGGTCGGGCTCCATGGCTTTCACGGTGGTCCTCCCCTGGGTGTCTGGGGGCTCCAGGCCGAAGGCATTGAAAAGTGCCCAGGACGGGCTCCATGCGTCCCGGGCATTCGTCCCCCCGGGCGTCCGGGGCACCCATCTCCATGAGGCCAACGGCATAGGCAAAGTACCCAGGACGGGCTCCATGGGTCCCGGGCAGACCACCCCCCGGGCGTCCGGGGGACCCACCTCCAGGCCGACGGAATGTCAAAGTACCCAGGACGGGCTCCATGGGTCCCGGGCAGCTTCCCCCGGGGCGTCCGGGGCACCCACCTCCAGGCCGACGGCATGTCAAAGTACCCAGGACGGGCTCCACGGGTCCCGGGCATTCCTCCCCCAGGTCGTCCGGGCCCTAGAGCTCCGGTGGTCCAACCTGCGCCTGAGGCCCAGCCGGGGTCCAAGAGCCCTGCCTTGCGTGGGCTGGCAGTCAGGAACCCTACCGCGAAGGCTTGGGGTGGATGGGGAGCTGGGAGTCCTTTCGATCCGGGCCATCTGGTCGCCCGCGATGCTTTCCAATGGGGCGACCAGATGGCCGGGCTTCCCTGGAAGTCCCGATGAGGTGCCATTCGCCTCCCGGATCCCAGCTAGGGCTCCATGAGCTCGGGTTCTTTTACGCCTTGGGTCCCCTCTGTCACCTCGCGTGCACGGATTGCAAGAAAGGGGGGTAATTTCCCTCCGGATTACTAGGGGCAGGGTATGCCCGGACACCCCTCCAGGTTTTGTGGTTCTCTGCCATGGGGACCAGATGGGATATGCCTGGGCAACACCTCCCTAGGCCACCCGGAGCTTCCTTCCTCCAGGCCAACTGCATGTCAAATTGCCCAGGACGGGCTCCATGGCTCTTGGGCAGTCGTCCCCCGGGCGTCCGGTGCTCCATCCAGGCCGACGGCATGGCAGAGTGCCCGGGACAGGCTCCATGCGTCCCGGGCCTTCGTCCCCCCGGGCGTCCGGGGCTCCATCCAGGCTGACGGCATGGCAGAGTGCCCGGGACGGGCTCCACGGGCCCCGGGCGTCCGGGGCTCCCTTCCCCGGGCCAGCGGCATGTCAGAGTGCCCAGGACGGGCTCCACGGGCCCCGGTCATCCGGGGCACCCTTCCCCGGGCCAGCGGCATGTCAGAGTGCCCAGGACCAGTTCCACGGGTCCCGGGCAGTCCTCCCCCGGGCGTCCGGGGGGGGCTCCCTTCTCCAGGCCAAAGCATTTCAGAGTGCCCAGGACGGGCTCCACGGGTTCCGGGCGTCCAGGTCTCCCTTCCCCGGGCCAACGGCTTGTCAGAGTGCCCAGGACGGGCTCCACGGGCCCCGGGCGTCCGGGGCACCCTTCCCCGGGCCAGCGGCATGTCAGAGTGCCCAGGACGAGTTCCACGGGTCCCGGGCAGTCCTCCCCCTGGGTGTCCGGGGCTCCCTTCCCCGGGCCAAAGCATTTCAGAGTGCCCAGGACGGGCTCCACGGGTCCCGGACGTCCGGGGCTCCCTTCCCCGGGCCAACGGCATACAGGAGTGCCCAGGACGGGCTCCACGGGTCCCGGACGTCCGGGGCTCCCTTCCCCGGGCCAACGGCATACAGGAGTGCCCAGGACGGGCTCCACAGGTCCCGGTCGTCTGGGGCTCCCTTCCCCGGGCCAACGGCTTGTCAGAGTGCCAAGGACGGGCTCCACGGGTCCCGGTCGTCTGGGGTCCCTCCCCCCCGGGCCAACAGCAGGTCAGAGTGCCCAGGACGGGCTCCATGGGTCCCGGGCAGCCCGCCCCCCGGGCGTTCGGGGCACCCATCTCCAGGAGGCCAACGGCGTTGCAAAGTACCCGGGAAGGGCTCCACGGGTACCGGGCAGTCCTCCCCCGGGCGTCCGGGGCTCCCTTCTCCAGGCCAACGACATGGTTCAATGCCCAGGACGGGCTCCATGTGTCCCGGACAGACCTCCCCCGGGCGTCCGGGGCACCCATCTCCAGGCCAACGGCATGGCTCAATGCCCAGGACGGGCTCCATGGGTCCGGGGAGGCGTCCCATGCGCCTCCGGGCTTGGGAGCCCCGGCTGGGTCCAGGGGCCCGGGCGGGCCCCCGGGTCGGGTGCTCCGGCCCTGGTCCCTGTCTCCCAGCCTACCGCACTGCCAAGGGCCTAGGAATGGGTTCCGTTGTTCCCGGGGAGCCTACCCTTGCTTGGCTGGGTTCAGGAGCAGTGGCTTGGGCCCCTGAGGGCCCGGGGAGGGCGGCCTCCCCACCCCGGGCTCTGTCCTTGGTCCTGCTGCGTGGCAGGGTGCCCGGGACGGGGTCCGGAGGGACCGGGGAGGCGTCCCATGCACCTCCGGGCTTGGGAGCCCCGGCTGGGTCCAGGGGCCCGGGCGGGCCCCGGGTCGGGTGCTCCGGCCCTGGTCCCTGTCTCCCAGCCTACCGCACTGCCAAGGGCCTAGGAATGGGTTCCGTTGTTCCCGGGGAGCCTCCCCTTGCTTGGCTGGGTTCAGGAGCAGTGGCTAGGGCCCCTGAGGGCCCGGGGAGGGCGGCCTCCCCACCCCGGGCTCTGTCCTTGGTCCTGCTGCGTGGCAGGGTGCCCGGGACGGGGTCCGGAGGGACCGGGGAGGCGTCCCATGCACCTCCGGGCTTGGGAGCCCCGGCTGGGTCCAGGGGCCCGGGCGGGCCCCGGGTCGGGTGCTCCGGCCCTGGGCCCTGTCTCCCAGCCTACCGCACTGCCAAGGGCCTAGGAATGGGTTCCGTTGTTCCCGGGGAGCCTCCCCTTGCTTGGCTGGGTTCAGGAGCAGTGGCTAGGGCCCCTGAGGGCCCGGGGAGGGCGGCCTCCCCACCCCGGGCTCTGTCCTTGGTCCTGCTGCGTGGCAGGGTGCCCGGGACGGGGTCCGGAGGGACCGGGGAGGCGTCCCATGCACCTCCGGGCTTGGGAGCCCCGGCTGGGTCCAGGGGCCCGGGCGGGCCCCGGGTCGGGTGCTCCGGCCCTGGGCCCTGTCTCCCAGCCTGCCGCACTGCCAAGGGCCCGGGAAGGGGTTCCGATGTGCCCGGGGAGCCTCCCCTTGCTTGGCTGTGTTCAGGAGCAGTGGCTAGGGCCCCTGAGGGCCCGGGGAGGGCGGCCTCCCCACCCCGGGCTCTGTCCTTGGTCCTGCTGCGTGGCAGGGTGCCCGGGACGGGGTCCGGAGGGACCGGGGAGGCGTCCCATGCACCTCCGGGCTTGGGAGCCCCGGCTGGGTCCAGGGGCCCGGGCGGGCCCCGGGTCGGGTGCTCCGGCCCTGGGCCCTGTCTCCCAGCCTGCCGCACTGCCAAGGGCCCGGGAAGGGGTTCCGATGTGCCCGGGGAGCCTCCCCTTGCTTGGCTGGGTTCAGGAGCAGTGGCTAGGGCCCCTGAGGGCCCGGGGAGGGCGGCCTCCCCACCCCGGGCTCTGTCCTTGGTCCTGCTGCGTGGCAGGGTGCCCGGGACGGGGTCCGGAGGGACCGGGGAGGCGTCCCATGCACCTCCGGGCTTGGGAGCCCCGGCTGCGTCCAGGGGCCCGGCCGGGCCCCGGGTCGGGTGCTCCGGCCCTGGGCCCTGTCTCCCAGCCTGCCGCACTGCCAAGGGCCCGGGAAGGGGTTCCGATGTGCCCGGGGAGCCTCCCCTTGCTTGGCTGGGTTCAGGAGCAGTGGCTAGGGCCCCTGAGGGCCCGGGGAGGGCGGCCTCCCCACCCCGGGCTCTGTCCTTGGTCCTGCTGCGTGGCAGGGTGCCCGGGACGGGGTCCGGAGGGACCGGGGAGGCGTCCCATGCGCCTCCGGGCTTGGGAGCCCCGGCTGGGTCCAGGGGCCCGGGCGGGCCCCGGGTCGGGTGCTCAGGCCCTGGGCCCTGTCTCCCAGCCTGCCGCACTGCCAAGGGCCCGGAAAGGGGTTCCGATGTGCCCGGGGAGCCTCCCCTTGCTTGTCTGTGTTCAGGAGCTCCATCCGGGGCCCCTGAGGGCCCCGGGGAGGGTGGCCTCCCCACCCCGGGCTCCGTCCTGGGTCCTGCCGCGGGGCAGGGTGCCCGGGACGGGGTCCGGCGGGCCCGGGGAGGCTTCCCCTGTGCCTCCGGGCCTGGGAGCCCCGGCTGGGTCCAGGGGCCCGGTCGGGGCCCCGGGTCGGGCGCTCCGGCCCTGGGCCCGGTCCCCCGGGCTGCCGCTCCACCCAGGGCCCAGGACAGGGGTCCGTCGGTCCCTTGCAGGCCTCCCCTGCTTGTCAAGGTGTAAGCGGGCCCCGGGTCGGAGGGCCCGCCGGCCCCTGGCAGCCTCCATGGCTGTGGCCCGGCTGGGGCCCCGGGCCTCCGGCCCGGCATGCCCCGGGCGCCCGCTCCCTCCTTCGTGGGGGCACGGGGCGACCGGATGGCGTCCCTTTCGTGCCCGGCCATCTGGTCGCCCGGATCCCCTCGGCCATCTGGTCTCCCGGATCCCCTCGGCCATCTGGTCTCCAGGATCCCCTCGGCCATCTGGTCTCCCGGATCGCCCCGGCCATCTGGTCGCCCGCAATGCTTTCCAATGGGGGCGACCAGATGGCCGAACTTCCCTGGAAGTCCCGATGAGGTGCCATTTGCCTCCCGGATCCCAGCGAGGGCTCCAGGAGGTCGGGTACTTTCGCGCCTTGGGTCCCCTCTGTCACCTCTAGTGCACGGATTACAAGAAAGGGGGGTAATTTTCCTCCGGATTACTAGGGAGAGGGTCAGTCAGACCTCCGTGTGGTCTGGCGATTCTGAATCAGGGGAAGGCAGGACCCGGGCCCTCCCGCCGGGGCCCCCAGGGGCCTGGGTACGCACCTGCTGCTTAGCCCCCTTGCCGATGGGCCTTTTCCTCCGAGTTTGCTCAGGCAGGTCCCCGCGAGGTCTGGCCATGCTGAGACGGGGCCAGGCAGCACCCGGGCCCGCCCGCCGGGGCCCCCAGGGGCCCGGGAATGCACCTGCCTCTCAGCCCTTTCCCGATGGTCCTTTTTCTCCGAGTTTTTTTCCACAGTCTGACCTCCGATAGGTCCGGCGGTTCCGAATCAGGGGAAGGCAGGACCCGGGCCCGCCCGCCGGGGCCCCCAGGGGCCCGGGTACGCACCTGCCGCTCAGCCCCCTTGCCGATGGGCCTTTTCCTCCGAGTTTGCTCAGGCAGGCCTCCCCGAGGTCTGGCCATGCCGAGACGGGGACAGGCAGCACCCG
>NW_027612016.1:22500-32500 GCF_964261635.1 Lissotriton helveticus
GGCTCCATGCGTCCCGGGCAGTCGTCCCACGGGTCTCCGGGCCGACGGCATGTCAAAGTGCCCAGGACGGGCTCCATGCGTCCCGGGCATTCCTCCCCCCGGGCATCCGCCGCTCCCTTCCCTGGGCCGACGGCAGGTCAGATTGCCCAGGACGGGCTCCATGGGTCCCGGGCAGTCCTTCCCTGGGTGTCCGGCGCTCCCTTCTCCGGGCCGACGGCATGTCAAAGTGCCCAGGACGGGCTCCATGCGTCCCGGGCAGTCGTCCCCCGGGTCTCCAGGCCGACGGCATGTCAAAGTGCCCAGGACGGGCTCCATGCGTCCCGGGCAGTCGTCCCCCGGGTCTCCAGGCCGACGGCATGTCAAAATGTCCAGGACGGGCTCCATGCGTCCCAGGCAGTCGTCCCCCGGGTCTCCAGGCCGACGGCATGTCAAAGTGCCCAGGACGGGCTCCATGCGTCCCGGGCAGTCGTCCCCCGGGTCTCCAGGCCGACGGCATGTCAAAATGTCCAGGACGGGCTCCATGCGTCCCAGGCAGTCGTCCCCCGGGTCTCCAGGCCGACGGCATGTCAAAGTGCCCAGGACGGGCTCCATGCGTCCCGGGCAGTCGTCGTCCCGGGCGTCCGGGCCTGGGAGCTCCGGTGGTCCTCACCGTGCCTGAGGCCCAGCCGGGGTCCCCGAGCCCTGCCCGGCGTGGGCAGGCAGCAGCCCTACCACGAAGGCTCGGGGTGGGAAGCAGGGAGTCCTTTCGTTCCCGGCCACCTGGTTGCACCTTTCCCCTCGGCCATCTGGTCGCACGCAATGCTATCCAAAAGGGCGACCAGATGGCCAAACCTCCCTGGAAGTCCCTATGAGGTGCCATTTGCCTCCCCGATCCCAGCGAGGGCTCCAGGAGGTCGGGTACTTTTACGCCTTGGGTCCCCTCTGTCAACTCGTGTGCACAGATTACAAGAAAGGGGGGTAATTTTCCTCCGGATTACTAGGGGTAAGGGTATGCCCGGACACCCCTGGAAGGCTGGTGGTTCTCTGCCAGGGGGACCAGATGGGCTATGCCTGGGTAACAACACCCGGGGCTTCCCTCCTCCAGGCCAACGGCATGTCAAAGTGCCCAGGACGGGCTCCATGCGTCCCGGGCAGTCGTCCCCCGGGTCTCCAGGCCAACGGCATGAGCGAGTGCCCAGGTCGGGCTCCATGCGCCCCGGGCAGTCGTCCCCCGGGTCTCCAGGCCAACGGCATGAGCGAGTGCCCAGGTCGGGCTCCATGCTTCCCGGGCAGTCGTCCCCCGGGTCTCAAGGCCGATGGCATGTCAAAGTGCCCAGGATGGGCTCCATGCGTCCCGGGCATTCCTCCCCCCGGGCGTCCGTCGCTCCCTTCTCCGGGCCGACGGCAGGTCAGATTGCCCAGGACGGGCTCCATGGGTCCCGGGCATTCCTCCGCTGGGTGTCCGGCTCTCCCTTCCCCGGGCCAACGGCTTGTCAGAGTGCCCAGGATGGGCTCCACGGGCCCCGGACGTCCGGGGCTCCCTTCCCCGGGCCAACGGCATGCCAGAATGCCCAGGACGGGCTCCACGAGTCCCGGGCGTCCGGGGCTCCCTTCCCTGGGACAACGGCTTGTCAGAGTGCCCAGGACGGGCTCCACGGGTCCCGGGCATCTTGGGCTCCCTTCCCCGGGCCAACGGCATGCCAGAGTGCCCAGGACGGGCTCCACGAGTCCCCGGCGTCCGGGGCTCCCTTCCCCGGGACAACGGCTTGTCAGAGTGCCCAGGACGGGCTCCACGGGTCCCGGGCATCTGGGGCTCCCTTCCCCGTGCCAACGGCATGCCAGAGTGCCCAGGACGGGCTCCACGAGTCCCCGGCATCCGGGGCTCCCTTCCCCGGGACACCGGCTTGTCAGAGTGCCCATGACGGGCTCCACGGGTCCCGGGTATCTGGGACTCCCTTCCCTGGGCCAACGGCATGCCGGAGTTCCCAGGACAGGCTCCACGGGTCCCGGGCGTCCGGGGCTCCCTTCCCCGGTCCGACGGCTTGTCAGAGTGCCCAGGACGGGCTCCACGGCTCCCGGGCGTCCGGGGTTCCCTTCCCCGGGTCAGCAGAAAGTCAGAGTGCCCAGGACGAGTTCCACGGGTCCCGGGCAGTCCTCCCCCGGGCGTCCGGGGCTCCCTTCCCCGGGCCGTCGGCAGGTCAGAGTGCCCAGGACGGGCTCCATGGGTCCCGGGCAGTCCTCCCCCCGGGCGTCCGGGGCTCCCTTCCCCGGGCAGACGGCAGGTCAGAGTGCCCAGGACGGGCTCCACGGGTCCCGGGCAGTCCTCCCCCCGGGCGTCCGGCGCTCCCTTCTCCAGGCCGATGGCAGGTCAGAGTGACCAGGACGGGCTCCACGGGTCCCGGGCAGTCCTCTCCCGGGCGTACGTGGTTGTCCGACAGATTCGGGCAGATGTGCTTTTACGAACCGGATCGGAATCGGCCCAAATAATAATAATAATAATAATAATCCACATTTGTAAGGCGCACAATCACCCGTAAGGGTCTCTAGGCGCTAGGGGCCGTTGGGAAGATTAAGCAAGCTATTGCCCAGAGTCAAATGGTGCTGGGCTAATCTGCGGCCGGTGCCGGGGATCGAACCCTGATCTCTGGGATGCTCGAGGGTTACTACGCGCTCTACAAAAACCTTAAATAAAAAAATCTCCAGATTCCGGAGTCAGCCGCCCTAGCCGCGGCGCCAGCTATTTCCCAGAGTCACCTGGTGCTGGGCTAATCTGCCGCCGGTGCCGGGGATCGAACCGTGATCTCCAGATTCCGGAGTCAGCCTCCCTAGCCGCGGCGCCAGCTATTTCCCAGAGTCACGTGGTGCTGGGCTAATCTGCGGCCGGTGCCGGGGATCGAACCCTGATCTCTGGGATGCTCGAGGGTTACTACGCGCTCTACAAAAACCTTAAATAAAAAAATCTCCAGATTCCGGAGTCAGCCGCCCTAGCCGCGGCGCCAGCTATTTCCCAGAGTCACCTGGTGCTGGGCTAATCTGCCGCCGGTGCCGGGGATCGAACCGTGATCCCCAGATGGGGATATCCCAAAAATCTGGCATGGATACGGCCCGCCAGGACTGGTTTGGGCACCCCTGATAAGAGGCAGTCAACGCGAAATCTGCTGGGTTCGATTCCGATCCGTGTCAGAAGGACCGTAGGGCTTGGGAGTCCGTACAACAGGGGTGCCCAAACCTGTCCTGGCGGGCCGTATCCATGCCAGATTTTTGGGATATCCCCATCTGGTGATCACGGTTCGATCCCCGGCGCCGGCGGCAGATCAGAGTGCCCAGGACGGGGTCCATGTGACCCGGGCAGTCCTATCCCCTGGGTGTACGTGGTTGTCCGACATGTCGGTCGTATTTGCTTTTACGTACCGGATCGGAATCGGCCCCCATAAAATCGTACGTAAAGTATATAGCAAATCAACCTGAAATCTGCTGGGTCAGAAAGGGCTCGATTCCGATCCGTGTCGGAAGGTTAGGAGTCCGTACGAATTTGTCGGGACGGCATGGCAGAGTGCCCGGGATGGGCTCCATGGCTCTTGGGCAGTCGTCCCCCGGGCGTCCGGGGCTCCATCCAGGCCGACGGCATGGCAGAGTGCCCGGGACGGGCTCCATGCGTCCCGGGCATTCGTCCCCCGGGCGTCCGGGGCTCCATCCAGGCCGGCGGCAAGGCAGTGTGCCCGGGTCGGGCTCCATGCGTCCCGGGCATTCGTCCCCCGGGCGCCTGAAACTGCTGGGTCAGAGAGGGCTCGATTCCGATCCGTGTCGTAAGGTTAGGAGTCCGTACGAATTTGTCAGGACGGCATGGCAGAGTGCCCGGGACGGGCTCCATGCGTCCCGGGCATTCGTCCCCCGGGCGTCCGGGGCTACATCCAGGCTGACGGTATGGCAGAGTGCCCGGGTCGGGCTCCATGGTTTTCACGGTGGTCCTCCCCTGGGTGTCAGGGGGCTCCTGGCCGACGGCATGGAAAAGTACCCAGGACGGGCTCCATGCGTCCCGGGCATTTGTCCCCCGGGCGTCCGGGGCTCCATCCAGGCCGACGGCATGGCAGAGTGCCCGGGTCGGGCTCCATGGTTTCCAGGGTGGTCCTCCCCAGGGTGTCGGGGCTTCGAAAGTGCCCAGGACGGGCTCCATGCGTCCCGGGCATTTGTCCCCCGGGCGTCCGGGGCTCCATCCAGGCCGACGGCATGGCAGAGTGCCCGGGTCGGGCTCCATGGCTTTCACGGTGGTCCTCCCCTGGGTGTCTGGGGGCTCCAGGCCGAAGGCATGGAAAAGTGCCCAGGACGGGCTCCATGCGTCCCGGGCACGGGCACGGGGACGGGGACAGGGTCGGGAGAGTCCAGGCGGCTTCACTTCCGTGTCCAGCCATCTGATCGCCCAGATTCCCTCGGCCATCTGCTCGCCCGGATCCCCTCGGGCATCTGGTCGCCCGCAACGCTTTCCTGAGGGGCGACCAGATAGCCGAACTTCCCTGGAAGTCCCGATGAGGTGCCATTCGCCGCCCGGATCCCAGCGAGGGCTCCAGGAGGTTGGGTACATTCGCGCCTTGGGTCCCCTCTGTCACCTCGCGTGCACAGATTACAAGAAAAGGGGGTCATTTTCCTCCGGATTACTAGGGAGAAGGGTACGCCCGGACACCCCTCCGAGGCTGGTGGTTCTCTGCCATGGGGACCAGATGGGCTATGCCTGGGCAACACCTCCCTAGGCCACCCGGGGCTTCCTTCCTCCAGGCCAACTGCATGTCAAATTGCCCAGGACGGGCTCCATGGCTCCTGGGCAGTCGTCCCCCGGGCGTCCGGGGCTCCTTCCAGGCTGACGGCATTGAAAAGTGCCCAGGACGGGCTCCATGCGTCCCGGGCATTCGTCCCCCGGGCGTCCGGGGCTCCATCCAGGCCGACGGCATGGCAGAGTGCCCGGGTCGGGCTCCATGGCTTTCACGGTGGTCCTCCCCTGGGTGTCTGGGGGCTCCAGGCCGAAGGCATTGAAAAGTGCCCAGGACGGGCTCCATGCGTCCCGGGCATTCGTCCCCCCGGGCGTCCGGGGCACCCATCTCCATGAGGCCAACGGCATAGGCAAAGTACCCAGGACGGGCTCCATGGGTCCCGGGCAGACCACCCCCCGGGCGTCCGGGGGACCCACCTCCAGGCCGACGGAATGTCAAAGTACCCAGGACGGGCTCCATGGGTCCCGGGCAGCTTCCCCCGGGGCGTCCGGGGCACCCACCTCCAGGCCGACGGCATGTCAAAGTACCCAGGACGGGCTCCACGGGTCCCGGGCATTCCTCCCCCAGGTCGTCCGGGCCCTAGAGCTCCGGTGGTCCAACCTGCGCCTGAGGCCCAGCCGGGGTCCAAGAGCCCTGCCTTGCGTGGGCTGGCAGTCAGGAACCCTACCGCGAAGGCTTGGGGTGGATGGGGAGCTGGGAGTCCTTTCGATCCGGGCCATCTGGTCGCCCGCGATGCTTTCCAATGGGGCGACCAGATGGCCGGGCTTCCCTGGAAGTCCCGATGAGGTGCCATTCGCCTCCCGGATCCCAGCTAGGGCTCCATGAGCTCGGGTTCTTTTACGCCTTGGGTCCCCTCTGTCACCTCGCGTGCACGGATTGCAAGAAAGGGGGGTAATTTCCCTCCGGATTACTAGGGGCAGGGTATGCCCGGACACCCCTCCAGGTTTTGTGGTTCTCTGCCATGGGGACCAGATGGGATATGCCTGGGCAACACCTCCCTAGGCCACCCGGAGCTTCCTTCCTCCAGGCCAACTGCATGTCAAATTGCCCAGGACGGGCTCCATGGCTCTTGGGCAGTCGTCCCCCGGGCGTCCGGTGCTCCATCCAGGCCGACGGCATGGCAGAGTGCCCGGGACAGGCTCCATGCGTCCCGGGCCTTCGTCCCCCCGGGCGTCCGGGGCTCCATCCAGGCTGACGGCATGGCAGAGTGCCCGGGACGGGCTCCACGGGCCCCGGGCGTCCGGGGCTCCCTTCCCCGGGCCAGCGGCATGTCAGAGTGCCCAGGACGGGCTCCACGGGCCCCGGTCATCCGGGGCACCCTTCCCCGGGCCAGCGGCATGTCAGAGTGCCCAGGACCAGTTCCACGGGTCCCGGGCAGTCCTCCCCCGGGCGTCCGGGGGGGGCTCCCTTCTCCAGGCCAAAGCATTTCAGAGTGCCCAGGACGGGCTCCACGGGTTCCGGGCGTCCAGGTCTCCCTTCCCCGGGCCAACGGCTTGTCAGAGTGCCCAGGACGGGCTCCACGGGCCCCGGGCGTCCGGGGCACCCTTCCCCGGGCCAGCGGCATGTCAGAGTGCCCAGGACGAGTTCCACGGGTCCCGGGCAGTCCTCCCCCTGGGTGTCCGGGGCTCCCTTCCCCGGGCCAAAGCATTTCAGAGTGCCCAGGACGGGCTCCACGGGTCCCGGACGTCCGGGGCTCCCTTCCCCGGGCCAACGGCATACAGGAGTGCCCAGGACGGGCTCCACGGGTCCCGGACGTCCGGGGCTCCCTTCCCCGGGCCAACGGCATACAGGAGTGCCCAGGACGGGCTCCACAGGTCCCGGTCGTCTGGGGCTCCCTTCCCCGGGCCAACGGCTTGTCAGAGTGCCAAGGACGGGCTCCACGGGTCCCGGTCGTCTGGGGTCCCTCCCCCCCGGGCCAACAGCAGGTCAGAGTGCCCAGGACGGGCTCCATGGGTCCCGGGCAGCCCGCCCCCCGGGCGTTCGGGGCACCCATCTCCAGGAGGCCAACGGCGTTGCAAAGTACCCGGGAAGGGCTCCACGGGTACCGGGCAGTCCTCCCCCGGGCGTCCGGGGCTCCCTTCTCCAGGCCAACGACATGGTTCAATGCCCAGGACGGGCTCCATGTGTCCCGGACAGACCTCCCCCGGGCGTCCGGGGCACCCATCTCCAGGCCAACGGCATGGCTCAATGCCCAGGACGGGCTCCATGGGTCCGGGGAGGCGTCCCATGCGCCTCCGGGCTTGGGAGCCCCGGCTGGGTCCAGGGGCCCGGGCGGGCCCCCGGGTCGGGTGCTCCGGCCCTGGTCCCTGTCTCCCAGCCTACCGCACTGCCAAGGGCCTAGGAATGGGTTCCGTTGTTCCCGGGGAGCCTACCCTTGCTTGGCTGGGTTCAGGAGCAGTGGCTTGGGCCCCTGAGGGCCCGGGGAGGGCGGCCTCCCCACCCCGGGCTCTGTCCTTGGTCCTGCTGCGTGGCAGGGTGCCCGGGACGGGGTCCGGAGGGACCGGGGAGGCGTCCCATGCACCTCCGGGCTTGGGAGCCCCGGCTGGGTCCAGGGGCCCGGGCGGGCCCCGGGTCGGGTGCTCCGGCCCTGGTCCCTGTCTCCCAGCCTACCGCACTGCCAAGGGCCTAGGAATGGGTTCCGTTGTTCCCGGGGAGCCTCCCCTTGCTTGGCTGGGTTCAGGAGCAGTGGCTAGGGCCCCTGAGGGCCCGGGGAGGGCGGCCTCCCCACCCCGGGCTCTGTCCTTGGTCCTGCTGCGTGGCAGGGTGCCCGGGACGGGGTCCGGAGGGACCGGGGAGGCGTCCCATGCACCTCCGGGCTTGGGAGCCCCGGCTGGGTCCAGGGGCCCGGGCGGGCCCCGGGTCGGGTGCTCCGGCCCTGGGCCCTGTCTCCCAGCCTACCGCACTGCCAAGGGCCTAGGAATGGGTTCCGTTGTTCCCGGGGAGCCTCCCCTTGCTTGGCTGGGTTCAGGAGCAGTGGCTAGGGCCCCTGAGGGCCCGGGGAGGGCGGCCTCCCCACCCCGGGCTCTGTCCTTGGTCCTGCTGCGTGGCAGGGTGCCCGGGACGGGGTCCGGAGGGACCGGGGAGGCGTCCCATGCACCTCCGGGCTTGGGAGCCCCGGCTGGGTCCAGGGGCCCGGGCGGGCCCCGGGTCGGGTGCTCCGGCCCTGGGCCCTGTCTCCCAGCCTGCCGCACTGCCAAGGGCCCGGGAAGGGGTTCCGATGTGCCCGGGGAGCCTCCCCTTGCTTGGCTGTGTTCAGGAGCAGTGGCTAGGGCCCCTGAGGGCCCGGGGAGGGCGGCCTCCCCACCCCGGGCTCTGTCCTTGGTCCTGCTGCGTGGCAGGGTGCCCGGGACGGGGTCCGGAGGGACCGGGGAGGCGTCCCATGCACCTCCGGGCTTGGGAGCCCCGGCTGGGTCCAGGGGCCCGGGCGGGCCCCGGGTCGGGTGCTCCGGCCCTGGGCCCTGTCTCCCAGCCTGCCGCACTGCCAAGGGCCCGGGAAGGGGTTCCGATGTGCCCGGGGAGCCTCCCCTTGCTTGGCTGGGTTCAGGAGCAGTGGCTAGGGCCCCTGAGGGCCCGGGGAGGGCGGCCTCCCCACCCCGGGCTCTGTCCTTGGTCCTGCTGCGTGGCAGGGTGCCCGGGACGGGGTCCGGAGGGACCGGGGAGGCGTCCCATGCACCTCCGGGCTTGGGAGCCCCGGCTGCGTCCAGGGGCCCGGCCGGGCCCCGGGTCGGGTGCTCCGGCCCTGGGCCCTGTCTCCCAGCCTGCCGCACTGCCAAGGGCCCGGGAAGGGGTTCCGATGTGCCCGGGGAGCCTCCCCTTGCTTGGCTGGGTTCAGGAGCAGTGGCTAGGGCCCCTGAGGGCCCGGGGAGGGCGGCCTCCCCACCCCGGGCTCTGTCCTTGGTCCTGCTGCGTGGCAGGGTGCCCGGGACGGGGTCCGGAGGGACCGGGGAGGCGTCCCATGCGCCTCCGGGCTTGGGAGCCCCGGCTGGGTCCAGGGGCCCGGGCGGGCCCCGGGTCGGGTGCTCAGGCCCTGGGCCCTGTCTCCCAGCCTGCCGCACTGCCAAGGGCCCGGAAAGGGGTTCCGATGTGCCCGGGGAGCCTCCCCTTGCTTGTCTGTGTTCAGGAGCTCCATCCGGGGCCCCTGAGGGCCCCGGGGAGGGTGGCCTCCCCACCCCGGGCTCCGTCCTGGGTCCTGCCGCGGGGCAGGGTGCCCGGGACGGGGTCCGGCGGGCCCGGGGAGGCTTCCCCTGTGCCTCCGGGCCTGGGAGCCCCGGCTGGGTCCAGGGGCCCGGTCGGGGCCCCGGGTCGGGCGCTCCGGCCCTGGGCCCGGTCCCCCGGGCTGCCGCTCCACCCAGGGCCCAGGACAGGGGTCCGTCGGTCCCTTGCAGGCCTCCCCTGCTTGTCAAGGTGTAAGCGGGCCCCGGGTCGGAGGGCCCGCCGGCCCCTGGCAGCCTCCATGGCTGTGGCCCGGCTGGGGCCCCGGGCCTCCGGCCCGGCATGCCCCGGGCGCCCGCTCCCTCCTTCGTGGGGGCACGGGGCGACCGGATGGCGTCCCTTTCGTGCCCGGCCATCTGGTCGCCCGGATCCCCTCGGCCATCTGGTCTCCCGGATCCCCTCGGCCATCTGGTCTCCAGGATCCCCTCGGCCATCTGGTCTCCCGGATCGCCCCGGCCATCTGGTCGCCCGCAATGCTTTCCAATGGGGGCGACCAGATGGCCGAACTTCCCTGGAAGTCCCGATGAGGTGCCATTTGCCTCCCGGATCCCAGCGAGGGCTCCAGGAGGTCGGGTACTTTCGCGCCTTGGGTCCCCTCTGTCACCTCTAGTGCACGGATTACAAGAAAGGGGGGTAATTTTCCTCCGGATTACTAGGGAGAGGGTCAGTCAGACCTCCGTGTGGTCTGGCGATTCTGAATCAGGGGAAGGCAGGACCCGGGCCCTCCCGCCGGGGCCCCCAGGGGCCTGGGTACGCACCTGCTGCTTAGCCCCCTTGCCGATGGGCCTTTTCCTCCGAGTTTGCTCAGGCAGGTCCCCGCGAGGTCTGGCCATGCTGAGACGGGGCCAGGCAGCACCCGGGCCCGCCCGCCGGGGCCCCCAGGGGCCCGGGAATGCACCTGCCTCTCAGCCCTTTCCCGATGGTCCTTTTTCTCCGAGTTTTTTTCCACAGTCTGACCTCCGATAGGTCCGGCGGTTCCGAATCAGGGGAAGGCAGGACCCGGGCCCGCCCGCCGGGGCCCCCAGGGGCCCGGGTACGCACCTGCC